>NW_007577776.1:1224231-1231876 GCF_000690725.1 Stegastes partitus
TTAAAGGAACTGCACTAAACTGGTTTAAATCATATTTATCAGACAGATTCCAGTCTGTTCATGTTAATGATGATTTTTCCACCCACAGCAGAGTTAGTTATGGAGTTCCACAGGCCTCTGTGGTAGGACCTATATTATTTACCTTGTACATGTTCCCTTTAGGCAGTATCATTAGGAAGCACTGCGTAAATGTCCATTGTTATGCAGATGATGCCCAGCTATATTTATCTATGAAGCCAGATGAAATAAATCAGCTAAAAAACATGAAGCATGTCTTAAAGACATACAGACCTGGAATACT
Source organism: Stegastes partitus (assembly GCF_000690725.1). Taxonomy (NCBI): domain Eukaryota; kingdom Metazoa; phylum Chordata; class Actinopteri; family Pomacentridae; genus Stegastes; species Stegastes partitus. The sequence goes on from NW_007577776.1 coordinate 1,224,533, forward strand.
TGCAATTATCTTCATCTAAATTCAGACAAAACTGAAGATATTCTTTTTGACGCTAGACATCTTAGAAACACACTGTTTAACCAGATTTTTTAAATCCTTCTGCTCACATACAAAGCTCCTAATGACTAAGCCAGTGGTTCTCAAACTTTTTCTGTCGCGGCCCCCTTTGTAAGAGGAAAAAATTTCAGGCCCCCCCACCCCAACAAAATTATTAGAAAATGGGTCAAGTTTACCTTTAACACTCTGTCTGCTCTGCAAATAAGAACATAACTTCAATTTCAACTCCATCAGACTGAATTCTCAAATAAAAATATAACGAAATGTGCAAACACCTTTTTAGAACAATAACAACAGCAATAAATTCAATCTGGGTTAATCCTCAAAACATGAAGTGCAACCTGTGCAAAGAAACAAGAACCAGTGCAGAAATTTGGCAAGAAAGATGAGGTCTTTAAATTTGCATGACTCAACTCAGTTTCACAGCAGTAGTGGCTACAAAAAGCCTATTTTCTACTGCACGTCATTTCAAAACAATAGAGCTTCGCGTTAGTTCAGACAGGCACGGAGTCAGGCGGTCACATGGCCCCTCCTGTCCAATAGTACATCACTCAAGTCCAGCCCACCCACTTAGCTGCTTTATAACTGAGGGAGCGTTCATTCATTCTTCCCGCTTCACACTCACCACATCGCTGCTGCTCCAGCTCTCGCTGCTGTTCACCTCGTCTCAGAGATCCTTCAGGCAGGTTATGTGAAACTCAGTGTTTTATTTGTTCTGACCTTAATCGCCGATCCGTCTTCAACGTGGATCGCAGCGTTCAAACCAAAGCGGACCTGCCTGCAGAAGTCGCCGATGACGTGTCTTAAATGTGAAGCATTGTTGAAGCACCATTACTCTGGAAATCGCCTTCATCATCCTCAGAAGTAAAAATCAGGAACAGCGTCACGTGACCTAAGTCCAATGAACTTTTGATCTGCCTCGGCGTCACCAGTATGCTTCAAATCCACATCGGAAGCGTCGGACATCCCAGCTCTTCTTCAAAACCTTCACTGGCTTCCCATCCCATTCCGTATCAACTTCAAAATCCTTCTTCTCACCCACAAAGCGCTCAATAATCAGGCCCCCTCTTACCTCAAAGACATGCTCCATCCCTACACCCCTTCACGTACCCTCCGTTCCGAAAAATCCAAACTCTTGATCGTTCCCAGGACCAAGCACCGAACCTGGGGGGATAGGGCCTTTTCTGTCGCCGCCCCCACCCTCTGGAACTCCCGACACAACATATACGAGACACCTCAGACCCAGCAATATTCAAACGTAAATTAAAAACACATCTGTTCCGCTCCGCTTTCCCCACCTAGGCCTCAGCTTTATTTCGATATTTACTTTTTTTGTTGTTGTTTTGTTTGTTTTTTATATTTTATTTTTTCACCTGTTTGCTGTATTTTTATACTGTCAACCTTTGTATTTATTGCTTGTTGTTTAATGCTTTTATTTCGTTGCTTTTATCCTGTGAAGCGTCTTTGAGTTTTTGAAAAGCGCTATACAAATAAAATGAATTATTATTATTATTATTAATTCCATCGGTCCACCAGCTCCAGCTCCTCCTGAAACAGCCAGTTTCACCACCTTCATCCAGCTCCAGCTCCTCCTGAAACAGCCAGTTTCACCACCTTCATCCAGCTCCAGCTCCTCCTGAAACAGCCAGTTTCACCACCTTCATCCAGCTCCAGCGTCCTCACACCACATCTCCCCTCGTCGAGTTTCCACCAGGCACCAATCTCTTCTCTACTCATCATGAACTCTTTTCAAGCCCTGATCCAGGATCCTCAGCGTGCGTGACCTGCTGTACAACTTCCGGGTCAGTCCGCTGTCTCCGCCTAGAGTGACGTCACAGCCGATCCACCGCAGCACCGTGACCCCGCTGGCGTGGCACGTTTCCTTCACCCTCACCTGTGTAGCTAGATACTGGCAGGTAATATCAATCTCCTTAGTTCTGGTTAGCTCATCCAGTCAGGCTGTGGAGGAAAGTCTTGATGGCCGTGTTTAAAGATCAGTTTTTAAATAGTTTAAGAAAACGAATAAAGATTGAAGGCCTTCATAGGACAGTGCCATGACTGTTTAAGGTAGCTGTTGGAGCTAATAGATAAAATTCAAAAGTTGTGGAGTGAAGAATAAAGTTAACTTTAATAAAAACCATAAAAACTGTGGTTTGTTAACAAGAATATTGAGGGTGCAGATATATTTTTATTTACATTTATACGGATTATCAAATAGTACAATTGAAGGTGTGGAGGTGCAACATGACCTATAGCAGTGTAGAGATGACCATGATCATGAACAGAGGCCTGATGCACCAACAATTCCAGTCCTCTGGGCCAAGGCTCCAGATTGAGACCAATTTTGAGAACATTAGAGTTTAAAAAAAAAAAAAAAATCGTCTGGTTTCACTTGTGCCAGTTAATCATGAAGCTGTTTAGCCGTCACTTTAAACCAGGGATGAGCAGCTGCTACGTTAGCTGCATTGGTGAAATGTAATACTTTTATAACTTCAGTGGCTGTCAGTCTGTCCTGCCTGGTGCTTAAAACAAACTGTATACTGCTGTGTGTTTCAAAAGCGGCAACTCGATCCTTGGTCATCTTGGACTATTCTGACATTAGAAAATACTGTTTCATTATTTCCAAAGTAATTAAGTCTCACCCGTCTGAGCACTGCAGGCACCAATCAGCAGCTAGCCTTCGGATCCTGTGCCAACGATGTGGACTCTCTCCCAAGCAGTACACGACTCATTCTCTCTGCATTGGTGCAGCCACTACTGCAGCTTCTGTCGCTCCATCATTGACAATCCAGGCTATGGGTCGCTGAGCTCCGGAGCATATCAACGTTACATTTTCCCTGATACTAACGAAATATTGTCAACCCAAAAAGCTACGAGTAGCGCATGTAATTCGTAGTTATGAATAAATCCTATTGGCAGTAATCCTGTTTCATCGAAGGTAACATTTCCTATCATGAAATATTTCTTTACAATCATTCTAATCAGTGCGCTGCCAGGTGCGTAATGTTTCCCAGCTGGGGGCAATTCTATCTAGTAGGACCGCCCACCGAGGACCTAGAGCACACGTCATGCTTGATTTCCCACACATATTTACACATAGAATGTTCCTCTGGATCAGGGCACTGTAACGCCCAGTTCGCATGTTCTCTGCCTGCTCTCGCACACAGTTGAGAAAGTCTTGGATACTCCCAGAGTTCAGAGTGAAATGCGACATGATGTCGCCACACATAGCTGCTCCATTCATACTAATCATTTCACAGGCCATGACTCCACTCATCCGCTCCCTATAGGAGCGCAGTTTTGGGGATCTAGTGATCTCAGGGACTGTCTGTGTCATGCTAACTCATTTAGTCCAGAGTAACTTGAGCAGAGTCACCGCCAAGCTCAATGGTTTCTTTACCACCTCTCTAGTGGCCAAGGCAGAATCTATTTAAGAACACGCTGAAGTGCTACAGGTGTCTAGATGGAGGTCTTAGCTTTTGATTGACACCTAGTTTGGCCAATATGAGGGTTGTGGTGGGTTAGTGACAGCCGGAAGAGCCAATGGACGCTGTAAACTTGTAGCCAATGAGCAGACGAACACGTGGACGTGTTGGAAGGCAGGGTTCTTTGTGTCTGACGGCCGTGGCAGCCGCAAGCAGTGGCTCATGGGAAGTGGTGCGTAAAATGTGAGTAATGCATCAGTCCCCCATCTGGTTAGTTATGGGATAGTGTGGGGACAGTTTTGGGGCACAAAAACACGGCAAAACGTACAGAAAAGAGAAAATACACAACAGGGGAAGTGATGGAGGCTGCACAAGTCGAGACAGCAGCATATCTGTGTGCTTTCTTCAGACAGAGGCTGTTATAAGGAGCGGCTCATAGAAAACAAGTGAGTGTCGTAGTGCTGAGAATGTGTACAGTTTGAGTTATACAGTAAACATACAGTTTGCAGTGTTAGTGTGAATTGTAAATATATATTTAAACTTGCCCATAACACTTGTTTTTTATGAGAAATATATATTTTATTTAGTTTTTATGACATGAATTTCTATAACTAATAGTGACTCTGTGTCCAGATATGGATTCCTCTGGGTACAAGCTTTCAGTGGAGCCCTCACTGATGTCTGTAGGTTCAAGCATTCAAAAGAGATTGAACTTTTTCCTGACATGTTCAGTGGTGTCCAATTTGGATAGATGTGGAAAAAACAAAAGTCCCTCAATTAAACGCATGAACATACCAGTATAAAAGCTGATGTCAGATTATCAGTTTTACAGATATTGTTTTCAGTTTTGAAATATGAGTGATGATTGAAATGGAATAACTTTTACTGGTTGCACCTTGGATGATTGTGACTGCTGTGCCAAAAACTAGAGTGTTATCTTTACAACAAAGGTCAAACTTTATATACACTCCATAAGGATCAGTAACAGCATTCATTTTAATTTGGAGATGTCATTCTTCAGGCGGTTGCATCGAAATGACCCAGAATGGTAAAGGGTTAATATGCTTTTGTCCTTTCTCTTTTATGATTCATGACCGGATGGTTAACCAACGCGAGCTGAAATGAGCCTCAGCAACATGGACTCCGGAAGGCCCTGTCCAGGTCCTGGTTCACTTGCCTCCACCTCCGTGGTCTTCCTAATCTACGCAATTAATTCTTGTCATCTTCGCAGCACATGAACATTTTCCTGCACTCAGATGTGATGGTTGCGGGTGGCCAAATTCAAAGGAAATGTGACTCATAGGTTAATTTTCCCAAGTCCACTTCATTCAGGGTGACTCTGCTAATCTGCTCCCTCGGAGCGCTGTTTTGGGGTTTGTGATCTCAGGGATTATTTGTGTCATGCTTGCTCAGATTGTTCCAGAGCATCACGAGCAGAGTCACCGCCAAACTCAATGTATGTGATCCCAAATAAATGGTTAAAATCTGACAAAGTGTCCTGTCTGAAATAACAAATTGTAGTATATCATATATAAACCTGTCCCTGTTGGTCCCAGCATTTTTAACTTTTCAGATTATGCTCAGACCATAATCATCAATCAATGTTGTGAATTTGGTGGCTTTAAGTCCTTTGGGGTCAGAAATAGAGGGGGGTCCATATTCCAGCAGACCCCACTGCCAGAACATGCGCCCCAGCCCTACCTCCCTCCCCCAGAGAATCTGGAAGGGTGCATTTTGAAGCTCAGACCAAATCTGTCCCTGTTCTCATTATTTCCACGTGACCCTGTACGGACACATATTTAAGTAATATTGCTTTCTTTTATTTTTATCTACTGGCGAATGGCTGTCACTGCGCTCCTTGAGAGGGGGTGCTTTTTCCGGCAGGGGTGCTTTTTTCGGCACAACATCTGGCCCGGAGTACATGCTGGCAACAATAAACCAATCAGACAACAGTATTTAGTACGCTTAACCCCGCCACTTTTTATACGTAATACATACGGTGCTTCAACATTATATTACAATACATTTGTAAAGCTGGAATCATCACCGAACAGCCAAGTACCGGCAACGAGTCTGACTCCGATGATGAAGAGCGGGATCCGGACAAGTTTGATGCCGACATCGCACAGCTGTTTAATTCAGAGACTGAAGATGAAGAATTTGATGGGTTTGTGGAAGAGGAATAAATAATATATTTTTCTGTACCGGCACTTGTTACAACTGAGTTAAATAAAGTTTGATTTACCGAACTCTGTTGCTTTCCTTAATGCATCTTACAATCCTGGGCGCCTTATGCTGAACATAGACACTGTCATGTCCCTGCAGCCTCAGCCCCTGCCCACCGTGGTGAAATTAGTTTGAAGTTGGATATTGGATATTCGCGCTCCGCGTAGTCAGCGGCGTCTTGCTCACAGTTGATCCGATTTACGGACTCAGACTTTGGCTCGCTCCTCTCGGCTGCATCGCCACCCAACCAGCGACATTTCACTTAGGGACCGTCAACGAATTTCTCTTGAGAAATAAAAATTAATACATTTTCTATTTTGTGACCTCGTGACTAAAAACCAGTGTGGATATATTGAACTGCACTGGACAGATGAGAGACAGCAATTTATTTTCAATTTTAGCCTTTGTAATATTTTTTATGAATTATTATATTCATAAATTATGAACATTCTTCAATAGCTTGCAGGTCATGTGACACACTGACTCCAAATCAGTGTCAAATTATTCAACTACACTTGACAGATAAGGCACACCCTTATTTTGTCACGGATCAGGTTCAGAGACTCAAACAAGGACAAAGACTCGGCAGCCAGATGTGCATACAAGAAAAAGGATTTATTAAACAGAAGGGTTTTAGGGTTCGAGGAACCGTATACTCAGAACTAAAAACAACCAGTGCTCTCAAATGGGCTGGTGGAAAACTTATACCAAACAAAAGGCAAGAAACTATAAATAGGACTAATCACACTATACCAAAGCTACAAATCAGGATAAACTCAAACTAGGGGCTCATTCAGAGCTAAGCACGAGATTCGAGGCTTACTGACAAAAATGAGGGTAATCAGAGAATGGGCTCCAGGGATCTGTGGTGTGGTGGCGTGGCATGTTCCAGAGGCAAGTCGGTCCAGGTGAGGGTTTAGGTGGCAGGAGATGAAGATGGGAAAACCAAACAGGATGATTGCAGAGACAGGATCAGATGGAAAGCAGCTGGTGGGATCTTCTGGCGGTGGAGAGGGTCGGACACAAGGAGAGACAGGGTTATCAAACAGAATCATAAGTCAGAGAAGTGAACCAACAACCTGGCCAGGGCTCACGAACTGGAGGTAGTTAACGGACTGGCGTCAAGTAGTGGTCTGCTGGTGCCTTTTAGATGAAGAGCAGGATTTCAAAATGAGGAGGCCACTCCCGCCGCAGCTGGAACTGATCAGTGATTGCAGATGAGCTGCATCTGCCCTCCACCTGCATGAATACAGTCTGAAGAAAGGAGGAGGGTGAGGTCCTGCCACTAGAGGGAGCCAGAGGTGGCGGACGTGACATATTTATTACATTTTATCCTTTGTAATAATTTTTATGATTATTTATATTCATAAGTTATGAATATTCTTCAATAGCGTCCATGTCATGTGACCCACTGACTTCAAATCAGTGTCAAATTACTCAGCTAGTCTGGACCAACGAGGCACACCAATTTAGTGGTAGTGGGGGGCCCTGACAGGACTGGACTAGCCAGTCGTCTGGGGTCGCGAGGGGCAGACAGGTACGCTGGGAGGCACGGAGGCAGCCCTGCTGCGTGGAAATGCTCTCAGAGTCGGTCCGACCTGCTACGTGTGGCAACGGCGCGCTCCGCTGCGCTCCG
>NW_007577776.1:1231929-1235749 GCF_000690725.1 Stegastes partitus
GGACCTGTCTAGCCGGCCGCCTGGGGCAGTAAGGGGTATGCAGGGACACCGGGAGGCATGGAGGCAGTCGGGCTGCCTGCAAATGGAAGTGCTCTCAGATTCACTCCGACCTCCGCTGCGCTCGCAGCTAGTCTGGAGAAACGAGACACACTAATTTTTATTCAATTTGAGCCATTTTAATATTTCTGTTGATTGCTTATATTCATAAATTACTAATATTTTTTAATAGCTTCTTTGCCAAAAATTATGTACAGTTTTATTTTCTACATTTTTTTACATTGTTTTAAAACATTTGTCCAAACTAGCTGAGTAATTTGACACTGATTTGAAGTCAGTGGGTCACATGACCTTGAAGCTATTGAAGAATATCTATAATTTATGAATATAAATAATCACAAAAAATATTACAATGACTAAAATGGAATAAAAAAGGGTGTGCCTCATTTGTCAAGTGTAGTTGAATAATTTGACACTGGTTTGAAGTCACTGGGTCACATGACCTGGAAGCTATTGAAGAATATTAATAATTTATGAATATAATAATTCATAAAAAAATATGCTAAAGGCTCAAATTGAAAATTAATTGGTGTGTCTCGTTTGTCCAGACTAGCTGAGTAATTTGACACTAATTTGAAGTCAGTGGGTCACATGACCTGGAAGCTATTGAAGAATATTCCAAATTTATGAATATAATAATTCCTAAAAAAAAAATTCAAATAGCTAATATCGAAAATAAATTGGTGTGCCTCGTTTGTCCAGACTAGCTGAGTAATTTGACACTGATTTGGAGTCACTGGGTCACATGACCTTGAAGCTATTGAAGAATATTCATAATTTATGAATATAAATAATCATAGAAATTCTTAAAATGGCTAGAATGGAATAAAAAATGGTGTGCCTCGTTTGTCCAGAATAGCTGAGTAATTTGACACTGGTTTGAAGTCACTGGGTCACATGACCTGGAAGCTATTGAAGAATATTAATAATTTATGAATATAAATAATCATAAAAATATTACAAAGACTAAAATGTAATAAAAAAGGGTGTGCCTCATTTTTCAAGTGTAGTTGAATAATTTGACACTGGTTTGAAGTCACTGGATCACATGACAAGGAAGCTATTGAAGAATATTCAACATTTATGAATATAATAATTCATAAAAAAAATATGCAAAAGGCTCAAATTGAAAATTAATTGGTGTGCCTCATTTGTCCAAACTAGCTGAGTAAGTTGACACTAATTTGAAGTCAGTGGGTCACATGACCTGGAAGCTATTGAAGAATATTCCAAATTTATGAATATAATAATTCATTAAAAATATTACAAAGGCTAAAATTGAAAATAAATTGCTGTGTCTCATCTGTCCAGTGCAGTTGAATATATCCACACTGGTTTTTAGTCACGAGGTCACAAAATAGAAAATGTATTATTTTTTATTTCTCAAGGGTTCTCGGTTCAGAAGTTCGTTGACGGTCCCTAAGTGAAATGTCGCTGGTTGGGTGGCGATGCAGCAGAGAGGAGCGAGCCGAAGTCTGAGTCCGTAAATCGGATCAACTGTGAGCAAGACGCCGCTGACTACGCGGAGCGCGAATATCCAGTATCCAACTTCAAACTAATTTCACCACGGTCCCCTGCCCTGCGCTCTCTCTCTCTCTGGCGTCCCAGCACGCAGGCAGGTGTACCTGGTTACCAATCTAATGATTGGTACGTGGGGATTGGTCCGCTCGAGCTGCAACCTCCGGTCTGCTGGTATTTCAGCTCCGGCCAGACAATGCTCCAGCGCCACGCCGTCGAACCATTCACCGGTTCTGCCACCATTACCATTCCACTCCTGCCACTGAAACCGGATTCTACACCTGCCCGCTCTCATCCACTCGTCTGTTCCGACGCCGCTGCACCACTGCGGCTCAGTCAGCTCACCAGCTCCGCTCACCTTTCCCTTCCTGGATCCCCTGGCGTCCGCTCCTGATCTCCGTCTGCTTCTCCACCGCAGCCGCGGCTACGCCAACCCCTCTGCACCACCTATCCTCCTCCCTGCTTCCCCTCTCCACTCGGTCGGCTCCTGTCAGGTCTGGTTCTCCCAGTGTGGTTTTGCTAGCCTCATAAACTAGCATCATGATTTATTATTTATGTATGTAGCACGAGCTTTTGAGACAGCTTTTGTCTACCTGTCTGTATGTCATGTAATTCTTGATATTGCACTCAGTCTGCCAATCTGTAGGTAGCGTTAGCTTTTGAGGACTCTTGTCTACTTGTCCTATGTTCTGTTTCTCCTCTCTCTGAAGTAAGTCAGTCTGTGCGTAGCGCTAGCTTTATCAATAGCTTTTGGTCTGCTAGCCTTTTGTTTATTGAGTTTCCTCGTTAGCACCTTATGGTGTCCTCTTTTAGTTGTTCCTCAGTTTTTAGTCTAGTTTTGGGTTCCCGACTCGGTGGTACCGAACTCGGGTCCGTGTCTTAGTTCTTTAGTTCATTCAACCACTAATAGGTGTAGTTTGCCCTGCCTGCAAACCTCGTTGAGTTCTGTGCTTATTTCCTGTGTGTACCAATAAATTATTGTTTAAACTGCCTGTCTGCCGTGTCATGTTGTCTCGCGCATGAGTCTTCGAACCGTCCCGTAACAGACGTTTCATTGACACTGCGCTTTATAATCCAGTGTACCTTATCGTCCGAAAAATATAGTAGTTCCGCTTGCTAAATTTTCGGCCGCCCAAGAAGAAAAAACAATCACACACAGAGCGGTCACACGCCCCCCCTGTCATGTCACCGCCCCACAGTTTGAGAATCACTGGACTAAGCCATCATGTCCTGACATCCTTGTATCATATTTTCACAACAGAGCCCTTCACTCTTGGACTGCAGGCTTACTTTTGGTCAGGCTCCTCTGTTGTAGAATCAGCTCCCAGTTTGAGTTCGGGAGGGAGACACCATCTCTACTTTAAAGATTTGGCTTAAAACTTTGATAACGCTCACAGTTAGGGTTGCTCATGGTCACCTGAACCACCTCTTAGTTATGCAGATTATGCCCTGAGCCTTGTTCAGTTTTTTGTTTTCAAGTGAAAGGAGTTTATTTCATCCCCAATGTTGCCAAGTGCTGCTCAAAGGGAATCCAAAGAAATCTTTGGATTTCTTGGGTCTCTGTGTAAACTTTATATCTTCACCTTACTATGTGAAGAGCCTTGAGAAGACATTACTTGTGATTTGACACTACAAAAATGAAATGAATACACTCTAAAAAATATTTCAGGGGATTTGTTACCACCACTTAAATGCATAGCTGCAAGATAAAAATAGTGTTGACTTAATATTGGTAATTGTATCAATTATATTTTGAATAACTTCTCTGAACTCAAATTTCTGCATTCACTGATTTTAAACAATTGAATTGAAAAAAAAAACATGTCACTGTCATGTGCCAATGTACAGCCAATACTGCAGCCTTAAACAGCTGAAACCAAGTGATGTACAGGACAACAGTATTTCTCACAGTAGAAAGAAGAAGGTGGCAGAGCATTTGTTTGCTGTTTTGTTTCATGCATCATGGAAGCATAAACACAAAGAAAAAAATATTCTAGAATAATTTTTATTGATGTAAACCGGTGATTGTGTTGTGCGTTAGACATGTTTTTACAGGGAGGAAACATGATCACTTCAGGATACTTGTGTGTTTGGACAGCTTCTCTGTTGTGAACCTCTTAGAGCTCACATCAATAGTTAATTCTTCTAAACCAGCAACATGTATGTTGGACCCCATTCCCACTAGACTGTTTAAGGAGATCTTTCCTTTAATGAACAGTACAGTGTTAGATATTATCAACTTCTC
>NW_007577776.1:1238519-1249040 GCF_000690725.1 Stegastes partitus
TGGGCTTCTCTCCTCTTTATATATATATATACATATGTGTGTGTATGTATGTATATGTTTATATAGTTGCCTATCACCATTACATATGACTAACTCTGTGACTCCCCCCCGAGGTTCTCCTGCGCCTGCTCTCTCTGTGGATGTCTCTGGATCTGGAGCTCCTGAATTACAGCCGCTGGCCTCACCTTGATGCCTCCTGTTACAAAAGGACAATAAATTCTAATAACTTGTTTAACTGTAAACTAAATTTTATAATTCATTCTACATCCACCCAACCGGTCGAGGCAGATGGCCGTCCCTCCCTGAGCCTGGTTCTGTCAGAGGTTTTTTTCCCCCCTGCGGGGGTTTTCGGTTCCTTCCCACTGTTGCAGACTGCTTGCGGACTGCTGAAGCTTATAGGGAATCCAAATGTTTTGGATTGTTGGGTGTTTCTGTCTCAGCCTTTGTGAAGCGCTATGAGATGACTTGCTGTTGTAAATATGCGCTATACAAATAAAATTGAATTGAAAAAATACTTCAGTATAAAGGAATGGCTTTAAGAATGCAGGCGTTACTGCTGCTGCACCACTAGGTGTGGCAACTGTCTCACCCTGAGAGTCGGCAGTGCTTGGAAAGTAAGAAAGCTGCACATTTCCTCAGCTCCTGTACTTAAATACACTGTACATCAAACTTTGCTTGACTTTTATGCTTTATGGTTAATACATTTGAAAAAGCAGATTTTTTTGACATCTCAAACAGCTGTGGAATCATTTAAAGCTATTTATTAATTCTAAGGCTGCAGTTGTGGTGTTACTTTCAGTTTTCAAGCATAATCTTCAGGCACAGATCCAGAGTAACTGTGTTACATTTAAAGTTTAACATTCGCTTACATATGGGCTGTGTAATGGCAATTTCAGCAAACCCCTTTTTGTTTGCTGCTTGACCACGACTGATGGTTGGGTTGGTTTTAGTCTTGACACTTGCAGATGAATGATGAGTCGTAGTGGATTCAGTCGGTCCCACTGACCATTTGTTGCATTTCTTACTTGAATTACAAGTCAAAACTAAAATAAAAACATGCTAAATCAAAAGTATTTAAGAAGGCCTGGTTCCGCTGTGCAGCCACATGGTGAGAAACCTGTTTGCCTTCCTCAGCCACACCTGATGCTGTGGCAGCTCGTTCTTAAGCCTTCTCCAGTGGGCTCCACCTCCAACTTCCTCAGTCAGGTGGAGTTACTTTCCGGCCTCCTCTCGGTGGAATTAAACACAATCATTACAACTCATTCCCCCACAGGCACACATGCACCTATACTCTCTCCCTCTCCCATTCACATCCACATCAACAAGAAATAACATTTGGTTCAATTTTGCTCCTACATACCGGCTCCTAATTGTGTTTGTAGAAGCAAAGACAATTACTTAAATAAATAAAAAAGGATCCATTTATATTTTCCGTTCATCTTATTTTTAATCCTTAATGTCTTAAACTTTAAAAAAAAAAAAAAAAATGTAACTTAGAGTGAATAACTTCACTTATCTGGAACTCTTTTAGGCATTCAGACTTTTTTTTTATCAACTTCATCAAACTTCATCACCCTCGAGCAGCAGACAGACTTTGGACACTGGCCTCTCCAGTACACTCGTCTTTGTTTGTAGCTTCACCACCCAGACATGGCCTTTGGTATCAGGTTTTGCCTTTAAAACTCTTCCAAGGAGCCATGAGCTGCGAGGAGCGGTGTTGTCTGCTATTAGGACAATGTCATTTGGGATGAAGTTTCTTCTGGTTCCTGACCACTTTTGTCTTTTCTGGAGGAGAGGGAGGTATTCCAGTAGCCATCTCTTCCCAAATAGCTCTGCCACATACTGGACCTGTCTCCAGCGTCTTCTATGGTACAGATCAGATTTTGAAAAGACTCCATGGGGCACAAGTGAGTTAGTCTTGAGCAGAAGGATGTGATTAGGCATAAGGGCCTCTAAATCTTGTGGATCATCAGATACTCTTGTAATAGGCCGACTATTAAGAATTGCCTTAACTTCACAGTGAAAACAGTGGTTAGGCCTTCGTCATCGAATGTTTGCTGCTTTAAGACCGAACCTAAGACATGCCTTACCATTCTGATGAGGCGTTCCCAGAACCCACCATGGTGAGAGGCAGTGGGAGGACTGAAGCTCCACTGAACTCCCTCCTTCATCAGAGCTTGGTGGATCTTTCTTTCGTCTAAGGCTTGAAGTGCTTCTCTCAATTCTCTGTCCGCACCGACGAGATTCGTGCCATTATCTGATCTCATGTGTTGTGCCTGACCTCTACAACACAGAAACCTTCTGATGGCATTGATGCATGAGTCTGTGGTTAAAGAACATGCCACCTCCAGATGTACTGCTCTGCTGCTCATGCAGGTAAAGATGACACCATACCTTTTCAGCGTGGTCCTCTCCTTTTTTACATCAAAAGTGCCAAAGTAGTCAAGGCCAACATTTGAGAATGGTGGCAAGTCCATTGTAAGTCTTTCACTTGGTAGGTCAGCCATCTTTTGCTCACCGGGCCTTGCTCTGTTCTTTCTTCAAGTCACACAGTGAGAGAGAATCTTTCGTGCAGCAGAGTTACAGTTAGTAATCCAGTATTTCTTTCGTACCTGGGATAACATATGGTTTCTTCCTCCATGTCCAGTTTGAGCATGGATGTGGCGCAGAATCAGAATGGACACATGGTGATCTTTGTCCAGAATGGCAGGGTGCTTTCTTTCCTCTGGCATTACTGTTCTTCTCAGACGCCCACCCACTCTGAGGATGCCATCATCCAGCAGCGGATCCAGTCTGTAAATGCTGCTGCCTTTTCTCACACAGGATGCTCCTTCCTGCAGCATACGGATTTCCTGTGGGAAACTTTGTCGCTGTACATATGTAAGTATTGCATTTTCTGCTGTTTTTAGTCCTTCAACTGTTATTGATTCTTTTGTTAACTTTGGCAGGCCTTGTGTTCATCCTGGTTGCAATTTGCTTCTTATAGTCTTTCTGCACCATGAGTTTTAATGCATTTTTACCTTCAGGATCCATGCAACAGCTACTCTCAACTTCAGCCAATCTGAAAAATGATTGAATAACGTGTCTGTGGGCGTTTCTTCATATGTTTGCATGATCATGTTCACAGTTTCGGACTTCCTGACCTCTGGGTCCTCAGCACAAAGTTGATCCCTGTCCAGTGCTTCATTTGGCCAGTCTGCCTCTGATGACCAGAGGAACTCTGGTCCACACATCCATCTTGAATTCCCCATGAACCTCTCTGCACTCATACCTCTGGAGCAATCGTCTGCTGGGTTTTGCTTTGTGTTAATGTATTTCCATTGAGACACCTGTGTAGCTTCCCTAATCCTAGATGTCCTATTGGCAACATAGGTGTGGAAGCGAGTGTGGTCATTCGAAATGTATTTTAAGACAGATGTGCTGTTAGACCAAAACACTGTGTTTATTGGTGATGGTAATTCTGCTTTAAGCATTCTGTCCACTTTCACTGACAAAGCTGCTGCAGCCAGCTCCAGCCTTGGGATTGTTTTGCCAATCAAGAATGCTACATGGATCTTTCCTTTAGAATTAGTCATTCTGAGATAGCTGACTGTTCCGTAGCCGAGCTCGCTGGCATCAGAGAAATGGTGAATCTGGCTGTGCACTGACATACCAAAATCCTTTGGCTTAAAACAGCGTGGCACCTCAAAGTTTGCAAGCAGTGAGAGACTGCTGACCCACTTTATCCACTGCTGAGGTAGAGTGTGGGAAATGGTGACGTCCCATCCAAAGTTCTGTCGGCAAAGTTCCTGCAACAGCAGTTTGGCTGACAAGGTAAGTGGACACAGAAAGCCTAAGGGATCATATATAGAGTTCACCATGGACAGGATGCCCCTTCTTGTATGTGCATGGTCACTGATGGTGATGTTGAACTTAAAAGAGTCACTTTGCACATACCATTTAAGTCCTAAGGCTCACTCCATGGGCAATTGATCTTTGCTTAAGTCCAACTCCTTTACCTCTTTAGCTCTATCCTCTGGTGGGACAGCAGCGAGGACAGTTCTGCTGTTGCTGATCCACTTTGACAAATGGAATCCTCCTTGGTGACAGATTGTCGTGAGTTTTAAGATCAGCTCCACTGCTTCCTGCTCTGTGGGCACAGATTTTAAACAATCATCTACATAAAAGTTCTCAAGGATTGTGTTTGTTGCCTCAAGGGGAGGCTGCTTGCATTGTCCTGTGCAGTCTTTCTGAGTGCAAAGCTGGCAATGCTGGGTGACGAGACTGCTCCAAATAAATGAACAGTAATTCGGAATTCTGTTGGAGCATCATTTACATTCCCTTGTGGCCACCATAAAAAACGCAACAAGTCTGTATCACTTTCCGTTATTTTGACCTGATGGAACATAGCCTGTATGTCTGCCATCACTGCTACAGGCTCTTGTCAGAAACGTGTCAGCACTCCTATCAGTGTATTTGTCAGATTTGGGCCTTGGAATAGTTCAGAGTTTAGTGACGTTCCCTGAAATGATGCACCACAATCAAACACGACTCTGGTGGTCTTCTTTTTTGGGTGATATACCCCATGATGAGGAATATACCAAACTTTTCCATCAGATCTGTTCACCTGTGCTGGGGGAACCATTTCAGCATAGCCCCTGTGAATAACATCATTAAGGAGCTCTGTATACTCCTTTTGATAGTTCGGATCTCTTTTGAACTTTCTTTTCAGATTCAAAAGGCGTTGTTCTGCAATCACACGATTGTTAGGCATTGTGACGTTATCTGCTTTAAAAGGTAAGTTAATGCAGTAGTGACCCGCTTTGACTTTAATAGTTTCATTGGCAATGTTCAGAAACTTTTTGTCATCCACTGACATTTCACTCTTTTCATCATAGACGCTCTCATTAAAATCACTGTTGTACTGACTCACCAGAAGTTTTTGCAGGTCAAGCAGGGAGATCCTGTTGGCAGTCACTGTGGCCTTCTCCACAACTTTACTGCACCCTCCCAACGGGCCATTTATCACCCAACCTAGCAGGGTTTTTACAGCATAGGGCCCATTTTCTTGCAAGTTGATCACCTGCCAGGGTTCCATCACATTCGCTGCATTCATTCCAATGAGCAAGTCAATGTTTGAGTCTATCTGGGATAACTGGACTTTACTGAGACAAGGCCATTCCTTTAAATCCTCCTGTGTTGGAATGCTATCGTTTGTCACTGGCATAGACCTTTGAGTATAGACCTCAAGTAATGGAATGAATCTGTTGCCTTTGAGTTCACTCACCTCTAGACCTGCCGCCAATGTGCTTTTGACAGGCTTTTCCTGTGACATTGTTCTCAGCAACACAGTTGTTGGCTTCCCTTCTAGGCTCAGCATCTGTGCCAGCCTTTCTGTGCAGAATGTTGCTGAACTGGCTGGATCAAGAAGAGCATATGTTTGAATGATCTTGTTGCTTTTGACAGACTTTACTTGAACAGGTAAGATTGACAATGCACATTTACAGTTGCCGGCTCCATTATGTCTACAAACATTGGATGAGACCTCTTTCATGTTTTGTGCTGGCTCTGTTGACTTGGAGGCCTCACCTTTGACCTGAAAGTTGATGTGAAGCACACTGGGATGCATTCGGCTGCAGATGTTGCATGACAGATGTCCTTTGCAGTCTTTACTTATGTGCCCTTTACACAAGCAACCAAAGCAGTGCCCCTTTACCTTTAAGAGGTTCAGCTTCTCCAGGTGTGTTTTCTTCTTGAAGTCAGAGCAGTGCTCCAGACTGTGAGCACCATCACGGCAGAGGCATGGCGATTTGACATCGTTGTTGTTCACGTTTGGAGCCCCAGGAATCCTTAGCGTTGCCACATTGGTTGCATATTTGAGCTTGGGCCTAGACATGGGCTTATTTGCTTTGGGCCTTTTACTCTTGTTTGAAACCAACTCTTGTATATCTCCAAATATGGGGTTGGAACATATCTTTGCCTGTTTGTCAATGAACTGTACAAGATCTGTGAATGTAGTCTTACTGTTGTCCTCCAGTTTGTCTTGAGCATTGGTCCGCCATTTATCCCGCAGCTTGAAGGGTAACTTCATGACAACGGCTTTCAAGGTAGAGGCTACATTTAATTCATTCATGTAATCAATCTTTGTCATAGCATTACAGCATCCTTTCAAATACAAAACATACTCATTTAAGGCCTTTGGATCCCCAGGCTTTATGTTAGGCCAGTTGAGGGCTTTCTCAATGTAAGCAGTAGAAATTTATATTCATTGCCAAGATGTTCATGCAACAAGCATTTGGCCCTGAGATAGCCCTGGTCTACATCCATATGCTGGGAACTTCTGACTAGGTCTCTAGCTTGACCCTTTGTATATTGCTCAAGGCAAAACAGTCTGTCTTGTCCATTGGCTGTTTTCATCTCAATGTTGTGCTCAAAGGAAGCCATGAATGACTTAAACTGCAAGATGTCACCACCAAACACGATTACACTTTTAGGTGGCAATGTAAACACTTTCTGCTGTTTAAGAAGCATAGACGTTATTTCATTTTGTCTATTCAAGATAGCAAATAGATTACTTGAAGTTACATTATCTTGTAATGGCTGTGCTGCTCTTGTTCCTGTTCTGACAACACAGGGACTGTGTGGGAACTTTTAGGAACATTGTCAGCCAGCTGTCTGTATTCTGTACTGAACTCAATTTTGTCTGAGTGACCAAGGAATTTTTCAGTCATAGGTTGCAGAACAGCATTGCCTCTTTGTGTTGCATGCTTGGACGGTGATTGTTGAGATGGACTGATGGCCTCTTGTCTTTCTTGGACAAGCCAGTGCCCTCTGTGGTCACCTTGGAGACCTTGAAACAAAGGCATGTGATGTGCTTTGTCCTTGGACAAACACTCCTTTCCTCATGCAAGCTGGTTGTGTGAGCCACTGCTTGCATTCTATCCATGTTGTCAAGTTCCATGTTTCTCTCTTCAAGGTAGTCATTCATGCCATCAGCTGGGGTAGATGTGGCTTGCTCCTCAGCACCAGCCAACACTGCGAGCTTGGCATTTGCAGCAGACAATTCAGTCTCAAAGTACAAAGTCTCCGTTTGTCTTCTTATTTCTGCACTTTCGTTAAACGTTCTTCTTTTTCTTCTAGAGCATGTTTTTCTCTCGTAGCTGCAGCCTTGGCTAAAAGTGCGGCCTTCTCAGCCTGTGCCACCAAACAAGCTAAAAATGAACTTGACTTTGAGCCTTTAGACCCCTGACTTACAAAGGAGATACTGTCTTTGGGACCAATTTCATCATCTTTCTCAGCTGGAGGTGAAACAACAGGACAAGATCGAATCCATTCGTCTGCCTTGGTGTGAAACTCTTTTAATTTTAATCTTCTTCGGTTCATACCACTGTTCTGTGTCCTGAACACATTCATCCTTTGACAAAAGATCTTGATATTGTCTCAGTGTATTTCTTCAGACATTCCTTTACTGTCTCCAGATTTGCTGGATTAGACATAAGTTCAGTTATCTTATTCATTTAAAGCAGCAGTTTTATTCTTTCTAGCATTTTTTGTTTCTTTCTTCTTCTCCAACTCCAAATCAACAGGTGTACAATCAGTGGCACTGTTGTCATCCATTTTGAAAACTGAAGCTCTTTGTTCAACTGGACAAACTTAAAAGTCTTTTTCTTTCAAAAATATAACTTAATATTCATTAAAGCTGTTTCTTCTTAAGACATGAAACAAGATTCCTTTCAAAGATTTTTCATAAACATACCAATTGAGGGCTCCCCCTCGAACTGCCACCTTATCATGGTGGGGGAGTTTGTGTGCCCGAATGATCCTAGGAGCTATGTTGTCCGGGGCTTCATGCCCCTGGTAGGGTCACCCAATGCAAACAGGTCCTAGGCAACGGGACAGACAAAGGGCAGTTCAAAAACCTCTATGATAAGTAAAACATCAAGGAAAGAGACGTCGCCCAGTATGGCGCAGCCGGGGCCCCACCCTGGAGCCAGGCCTGGGGTTGGGGCTCGTACGCAAGCACCTGGTGGTCGGGCCTCTGCCCACGGGGCCTGGCCGGGCACAGCCCGAAAGGTTGACGTGGGCCCACCCTCCTGTGGACCCACCACCCGCAGAGGGAATCATAGGGGTCGGGTGCAGAGACGACTGGGTGGCGGCCGGGGGGGGGCTGCCTCGGCGACCTGGTCCGCGCACACAGCCTCTGGTTGTTGGGACGTGGAACGTCACCTCGCTGGGGGGGAAGGAACCTGAGCTTGTGCGGGAGGTGGAGCAATATCGACTAGATATAGTCGGCCTCACTTCCACGCACAACCTGGGCTCTGGAACCCAACTCCTGGAGATAGGCTGGACGCTCCATTTCTCTGGCGTTGCCTGCGGGGAGAGGCAGCGGGCTGGAGTGGGCTTGCTCATTGCCCCCCAGCTCAGCCGCCACGTGTTGGAGTTTACCCCGGTGAACGAGAGGGTCGCGTCCCTACGCCTCCGGGTTGGGGACAGGTCTCTCACTGTTGTCTCGGCCTACGGGCCCAACAGCAGTGCAGAGTACCCAGCCTTCTTGGAGTCACTGGGGGGGGTGCTAGATAGTGCCCCAACTGGGGACTCCTTTGTTCTACTGGGGGACTTCAACGGCCACGTGGGCAATGACAGTGAGACCTGGAGAGGGGTGATGGGGAGGAACGGCCTCCCCGATCTGAACCCGAGCGGTGTTCTGTTGCTGGACTTCTGTGCTAGTCACGGATTGTCCATCACGAACACCATGTTCGAGCACAAGGATGTCCACATGTGCATGTGGCACCAGACACCCTAGGCCACTTGGGTAAAGAGAGGGGCAGAGCTGTCCACCGATCACCACCTGGTGGTGAGTTGGATTCGCTGGCAGGGGAAGAAGCTGGTCAGACCGGGCAGGCCTAAGCTTATTGTGAGGGTCTGCTGGGAACGTCTGGCGGAACCCTCTGTCAGCAGAGTTTTAAACTCCCATCTCCGGGAGAGCTTCTCCCAGATTCCGAGGGAGGAAGGAGACGTGGAGGCTGAGTGGTCCATGTTCTCCTCCTCCATTGTCGCTGCGGCCGCTCGTAGCTGTGGTCGTAAGGTCTCTGGTGCCTGTCACGGCGGTAATCCCCGAACTCGGTGGTGGCAGCCAGAAGTAAGAGATGCCGTCAATCCCACATGGCACTTGATTTGCTGGCATTTGCATTTCCTTTGTTCCAGAATCCAGTTCCATCCAATGTTCCTTTCTTTCCAGGTTATCCAAG
This sequence comes from Stegastes partitus, assembly GCF_000690725.1. Classification (NCBI taxonomy): domain Eukaryota; kingdom Metazoa; phylum Chordata; class Actinopteri; family Pomacentridae; genus Stegastes; species Stegastes partitus. Next base: position 1,247,747 of record NW_007577776.1, read on the forward strand.
GCAGTTTTCTGACTCATGTAATGGCAATTTCAGCAAACCCCTTTTTGTTTGCTGCTTGACCACGACTGATGGTTGGGTTGGTTTTAGTCTTGACACATGCAGAAGAATGATGTTGAGTCATAGTGGATTCAGTCGGTCCCACTGACCATTTGTTGCATTTCTTACTTCGTTGAATTACAAGTCAAAACTAAAATAAAAACGTGATAAATCAAAAGTATTTAAGAAGGCCTGGTTCTGCTGTGCAGCCACATGGTCAGAAACTTGTTTGCCTTCCTCAGTCACACCTGATGCTGTGGCGACTCGTTCTTAAGCCTTCTCCAGTGGACTCCACCTCCAACTTCCTCAGTCAGGTGGAGTTACTCTCTGGCCTCCTCTCGGTGGAATTAAACACAATCATTACAACTCATTCCTCCACAGGCACACATGCACCTATACTCTCTCCCTCTCCCACTCACATCAACAACAAGAAATAGCATTTGGTTCAATTTGGCTCCTACAGGCTGGTTCAGGACTGACATTACGTCTTTCAAAAATTAGTCTAACCCGGAATGTTTTACAGACTGTTGTGTTGTTCTCTCATGAAGTTGCCACACCTGCTGTTACTGCATTGTTGTCACTGGCACCCTCTATTTTTATCTTCATGACAGGATAAAAATAAAACATAGAATATGCTCGTAATCCGCTTGGGTGTCATAGACACACACACCTCTTTCTTATGTATGTGATGTTCTTTTTGCCTTCTTATGCCATGTCCTGTGCGATGATCAGCATTCTTTTCAATACAGTTTTATTCTCCTGTTGCATCCACAAAATCATCAAGATTTATGGCCCTAGCTATTCTCTCCACACTTCGCACCCAGAAATTGCTCAGTTGATTATCACTCATAGTATTTGTCAAGACTGTCTTGATTAACTTCAGTACAGAAAAACTACAGTACGGAAACAAGCTTTTTACTAAATGTGGGACTGCTTGGATTCAAGAGTTTAATCTCTTGAATCACACATTATCAGATCATAAGCAAACAGCAATTTAGATGACAACACTTACATATGCATATATTTTTAAAAAAATAGTTAATGCATTTTTTTTAGTGGAGCGGTGGAGAGAGACAGTAAAGGGGGGAGAAGAATGAGGAGAGACCTGCAGCAAAGGGCCGTGAGGAGGATTCAAACTCCAGACTGCTGCATCGGGGACGACAGCCTGTTCATGGGTCGCCGTCGTATCCTGCTGAGCTACCAGGGCACCCTAGAAAAGTTATATTTTTGTGCCACAAATGTCCATGTGGAAGAAGAT